>NC_051238.1:25906844-25929344 GCF_015220715.1 Pygocentrus nattereri | reverse complement strand
ATCTCCACGCCTCTTACTGAAAATGCACGGTGAGGAGCCGAATCAGGCGACGCCGTCCACGGACTGTTGATCAGCTGAAGTCTTGTGTCAAGAAAACGGCAACAATTTGTATCCTCAGTTCCCAGATGATTAAAAAGTTTTAAAAAGTAATTAAAAGTAAAAGTGATGTAACAAAGTGGTAAACATGCCCTGTAAAACGTTTTGGAATGTGTTGCAGGCATCAAACTTTAAATTTAAGATTAAGAGACCCTTATTAGTCCCACAACGGGGAAATTTCACCTCCACATTTAACCCATCTGGGCAGTGAAACACCACATACACACTAGTGAACACACACACACTAGGGGGCAGTGAGCACACTTGCCCAGAGCGGTGGGCAGCCCAATCCGCAGCGCCCGGGGAGCAGTTTGGGGTTAGGTGTCTTGCTCAAGGACACCTCAGTCACGTGCTGTCGGCTCTGGGGATCGAACCGGCGACCTTCCGGTCACGAGGCTGGATCCCTAACCTCCAGCCCATGACTGCCCCAATTTGTTTATATTTATAAAATATAAGTAACAGTAACAAATAACATTTTACAAAGTTTCCCAACTTTTCTGGAAATGAGGCTTGTACTATAATATGTTGCAATAACGAACATATAACACAGAAAAGAAATGTATTGTAGGAGTGTGAAATCTCTGACCTCACGATTCAATTCAATTATGATTCTTCAGTAGCTCAAATCTTACCAGGAGTCGATTCAACTTGATTATTTCTGTACAATTCAGAATTTATATTTATTTAACCCAATTAAGTCCTGGGCAGTTAGCTAGGTTAGTTAACGAGTTAGGTTTTCTTCCACGCTACCAGGCTGAGAGGGTGAGGGCAGGTGCTTCATCGCAGAGGCACAAAGACAGTCACCGCATCTTTTTTAAACTTTTTTAAACTATTCCAACAATATTTGCGCTGCTCAGGGGCCCCAGAATTATTTTTACAATAATCATGTAAAGAACATAGCAAGATTTTTTTTTCTATGTTTAAAAAAGGACTAAACATTTTACTTTGATCAAAAATGAACACATATTAGAGGAACAGTGTAAATGATTGAAATCAGTTCTAACATTTCAAATTCAATGCACCTTCATTTTTACACCCCTTGGCGTCAGTCATGTCATCTAGTTTAACACCCCCTAAGCTCCCCATGACCGTGTGGCCTGTGACAGCTGATTACTGACGGAATTCAGTTCTAATTGAGTTTTTAAAAACGAAATATTTGCATAATTGCTCGGTTGGAGAGAGACGTCTGTTCCGGATGGGTCCACGCTGTCGCTTTGCTGATGCCCGTCTCCCTGTTTGCTCTCAGACTCTCTGGACCACAGGGAGTTCCAGATGGAGACTCAAGTGCTGAAGAAGTTGCGACACAGACACCTCATCTCGCTGTTTGCCATCTGCACTGCCAGCGTCCCGTATTACATCATCACTGAGTTTGTGGAGAAAGGCAACCTGCTCGACTTCCTGCGAGGTCAGCATCAGCCCCACCCTCCGCTGCCTAATGTCAGTCATTTCCATCATTTACCATGGAGTAATTGTCTATTCATTTTACTGTTGGACAATACCAAATTGGTGATTATAGAGGATGAAAAGAAGTCAGATGTCTTTGTGACTTGTATATTAAAAAATAGTAGAAATATCAGGTCAAAAACTGCAGTGGAACTTTGTATCTGTCAGCAAGAACTTTTACTCAAGTAATATTTTACCATTATTTCTACTTTTAATCACAGACATATGTTGTCTACCTGTTGTAAGTAAGATAAGAAGATAAGAACAATTTTATTGTCCATTTTTTAATTAAAAACTATTATCATTTGTAAATAAAAAACGTAGTTAAGTTTGTTACATTCTACCTCTACTCAGAGAGTGGGTTACAAAGGTCTTTCTAACTTATCTGCAGAATTTGACAGCGTTTGGTAGAGGATGGAAAACTCAGAGCTGTGTAAGTGATACTTTTTTTGATCCCACAACCGGGAAAATTCCACCTCCGCATTTAACCCGTCCGTGAAGTGAAACACCACATACACACTAGTGGGCAGTAAGCACACTTGCCCGGAGCTGTGGGCAGCCCTATCCCTGGCGCAGTTGGGGGTTAGGTGTCTTGCTCAAGGACACCTCAGTCATGGACTGTCGGCCCTGGGGATCGAACCGGCAACTTTCCGGTCACAGTGCCAGCTCCCTAACCTCCAGCCCACGACTGCCCCCAACATAGCGGTACTAGGAGACTAGAAAACACCAACTGAAACGTTGAAATTCCTAAGGGCATATTTATCATGAATAGCATTTGGTGCGAGTACTTGTTTACCTTTTTACTGTATACTGTTCAAAAGAGTTGTTAAAAGCATGAAGAGCATGAAATATCCTGCCCTGCTTTTGATGATAAGCACTTTCCAAACATCAAATATTGCTCAGATAAGCTCATTTGAATTTAATTTTTATTTCAGCCTCATTTATTTTACTCTCTTTTTTCAGCAACTAGTAGAAGACAGGCAACTTCAAAAATCTGTTACACGGTTTTTTGTGTCAGTTGGAGAACAGAGGCAGAAAGCCACTAGTCTCTGCAGTTGTTTTCTTTATTTTAAAACGACAGTGCCAAATCGTTCCTTTACTTTTTGAGTTTTAAGGTCTGTACGGTACCCATTTTATTAACAAATTACGAGAGGTGCATCTCTCTCACCTCAGACATTCACTGATGAGTCTTTAACATACGACTCAACACCTGAAATTCCAAAAGAGCCAAGCTGTTATTTGTCCATTTTATAGGCACATATTCCTCTTTCTACTGGATATTGTCTTTCTCTGTTTTCACTCAGCCTTTAGGTTCAAGTTATTTCTTTTGCAACATGCAACAGAAAATTGCACAGAAGCCTGTACAACTAAAAATATTACTTATTTACATTTAGTTTGTCCATTCTTTGCCTTTATTATAGCTTCCATTCTTTTCAGAGTCTTGCTTTCAGTTTTTCAAATAATTTTCAGGAATATTTTTACACACCTCCAAAGTTCACTCTTAGATGCTGGTTGCTTTTTCCCCCAAACACATTCACTGACGCTGGTCTGGCCAAATCATCCAAATCAAGTTGAGCTTAATTGAGCTCCTCTGTCTCTAAGATGAACACTTTAAGTGCTGCTTATCTGATCATTTTAATTCTCCGCCAGGTTTGGCACAACGGGTAGGAGTCTCATTTTCTCTGTATGTTTTAATTATTTTTGAAATCCAGGTTTGGAAAGTTTTTTTTCGCTTATTTTCCTTTGACTTTCCTCCCTCCTTATTCCTTATTCACTTCATGTCATCCTCTGTCTGCACCACTGGCTGCTTCAGTCTTGCAGTTTTGCTTTCCAGAGTACATCTAAACACAGATGGTGAGGAATCCTGTTTTGATTCTGAACACGATGTCTGCAGGTCAGGAGGGGCGGAGCTTGGACCTACAGGCTTTGACAGATATGGCGAGCCAGGTGGCTGACGGGATGGCGTATCTGGAGGAGCACAACAGCATCCACAGAGATCTGGCAGCCCGTAACGTTCTGGTGGGGGAAGACTACATCTGCAAAGTGGCTGATTTTGGACTGGCACGGGTCATTAAGGTCAGGCTCTTAAAAACCTGTACACATAAGAAGTGGGGGGGGAAGAATGTATTTATTGAAGCTGAGTTTATATAGGAAATTAGATTGTCAGTCATGATTAGGGTTTGGTATCAGCCATCAGTTCTGTTCGAGTTCTTTACTGAAATTGGGAAGAAAAAATGTTTCTGTTCTGCCAGAACCGAATGATGCAGCCTGTTTTCTCTTTTCCATTCTCAACATGTGCGATTTTACACTGAATTATTAACACAGCACCACCAGCAGCATAGTGATGCCTACGGAGTGAAATGTTTTCATTTTTTACATTTTTTTTTTGTTTTTATATCCGTCACATTTGAAAAATTAGGTGGAAATATTTTGTACACCTTTAGTGCTATGATGCTCGAGACAAGTGGGCATAATAAAGTCACAAAGTTAAATTAGAGTCAGTATTACATCGTTCATAGAAGCTCCCCTCGACTGCGTTACCCTGGTTTTGCAGAAGTTTGTGCCTAAGTTTGTGTATAAAGCGTTACAAAGTCCTTAGTTAACACTAGTTGGTTTCAGCCTATCCTCTAACTAAACTGGGTTGCGCTACAAATTAAGTCATGTCTTAACTAGTAACAACTTGTCTTAACTACAGGAAGATTCACTTGAAAGAGGCCCTGAATATTCTGCTGTAACTCCTGTTAGGATGAAGCAATTGGAACCAAAAAAATAAGCTACATACCTTGAAGTATGTGTAATCGGTTGCATTACATGCATTACATCGGTTGCATTACATGTCTGCCAGACACAGTTCGATGCAGTGCTCCATGTTCCTGAATGTATTGGCAAGCATTAGAGAGGTTAAACATTGCAACAGCTGTCCAACGCCTACCTTGTCACTCCAACGCAGGGGCATCCCAGCTTGTTTGAAGCTTCATATACTGAGGAGCACATTGCACTTGGTTCCGTTCAGAATGCTTAATCCTAGCGAGAGTTACTGCAGAATATTCGGGGCCTCTTTCGAGTGAACCTCCCTGTAGTACCAACTAACCTCGACTAGCTTGCATACTTCGCTTTAATGATAACATGTTTAGAATCAATAAACCCGCTGCCGAAGAAACGCCATGGCAGCTTGCGCTGACTTCCATGGAAAAATTTCCAGCATTGAAGAAACTGATGTGAACAGAACAGCTGAATACTCAGTAATACTCATAGCCTTTATCTGTACATTTTATTATTTCCTTGCAACAACTGAATATGCAGCTTTTTAAAGTAGGTTTCTGGCTAACGGACACAATCGCAGTATAGTATAAAAGTTTTAGCATCTCACTAAACTGGAGCTGTGGTCACAGTTAAACCCAGGGCGATGATTAGAGCTTAAAGTAAAATCACAGCCTATGGAATTTAGTGTTTGTAGCCAATTTAACCAAAAAAGTCATGTTTTTGGTCTTTTTTGTGCTTTATATGTAGTTTCTAATGGTTTCCCCAACACTTACATCTGCTAAGGGGGAGGTGTAAATATTTAGTTACTGCAAAGCTCAATGTTAAACTAGTTTGTGTGGTGCAAATCACACTTTACCTCACATGTATATATCACTGTTGTTGTCACCCATGCTGGGCAGCATGTCAGCAGTGGTTAACTTGGACCTCTGCTCCTATAGTGGACTGTATGAAAATGGACGCAGGCGGTTTCATGGCAGATCTGTGTAGACGTTAATGTCAGATACACTGTAGGTTCCTCACAAACACAAATCTGAGCCATCAAGGCAGAAAGACAGGAAAAAGCAGTCAATTGTTTTACCAGATAAACCGAGGACTGATTGGGGTGGTTAGGACTGATTTTATACAGTAACATCCTTGCACATGAGTCTGATAATGAGACTACTAATACAGTAATGCAGTAACTGGTTTGCTTGTTGTTTGTAGGAGCCGTTTTACCTGTCTGAAGACAAGAACATCCCATATAAGTGGAGCGCTCCTGAGGCCATCAGCCACGGGCGATTCTCCAGCAAATCTGATGTGTGGTCTTTCGGGATCCTCCTCTATGAAATCTTCACTTACGGTGGATCTCCTTATCCAAGTACCTACTCCATTTACATTTTTTCATTTAGCACATTCATTTAATCTTATGTAGCAGGAATATGTAAAAAAAAGCACACTAGCTTAGTGACAAGGCTGCACATCATCTAACTGCACTAGCTTTACCCTGTTTACTTCAGACATCGGAGGAGCTGATGTTCTAAATGTTTTGACAGACTACAGAAACTATGAGGTGTACCAGCTGATCACATCTGGATACAGAATGCCTGCCCCTGACGAATGCCCATCTCACATTTATGAGATCATGATGAAGTGTTGGAGCGGACCAGCAGCAGAAAGGCCAGACTTCAGCGAGCTCAGAGTGCTTTTAGAAAATGCAAGCAATTACTGCAATAAATGATGCAACAACTATTCAAGTCCACCAGAGGGCAGTGAAACAGAGAACCAGTCTAGAAGAGGGTTAAAACTGGTTGTCCTAAAAATGAATCCAACCTACAGAGAAATCTGAATGAACAGTGAGAAGACTAGACGGTTGTTCTCTCTGCACCAGGCTTTTTATCTTTAGCACACCATATATTGTCACTGTCTACAAAAAAAAGTAAAAAGTGTTGGTAGATTTACAGAAGAAGGTGAAACACTGTGGAAGTTAATGTAATGAGATTTTTTTCTATTTGTCCATTCATCATGATATTTTGACAGCTGCTGCACTCAAATGTACAAAAATTCAAATTAATATATATTTTTACATTAAATTTATTTTATATTTACTTTATATTTGATGAATTCGTGTTTCTCTACAATTATTGTAAGGCAGTAGACTATATATATATAAATATATAAAAACCCTATGCAGTAAATGAAAAACTTTATTATTGAACAGAATGAATATTTTTACTTGAATATGGTGCTGCCAGGCACTTTTTTTGATGACTTATTTGAATCCGTTTGCTTCCTGATGTAAAACAAACTTTTTTATGAGTTATTGTTTTCTACATTCTCAGAGAAAATAGTGCAAAAATGTTTAGGGTATATTTCATCAGGGAACAAAGTTCTATACAAAAGTTTTGGACATCTTAATAATATACATATATTAAAAGGTAATTTAATTAGACACAAACTGCTTGTTTGCTCAAAAAAAAAAACA
This sequence comes from Pygocentrus nattereri, assembly GCF_015220715.1. Taxonomy (NCBI): domain Eukaryota; kingdom Metazoa; phylum Chordata; class Actinopteri; order Characiformes; family Serrasalmidae; genus Pygocentrus; species Pygocentrus nattereri. Next base: position 25,922,581 of record NC_051238.1, on the reverse strand, counting down.
CATCACAATAAAAACAAACAATTGTAATATGTAGTAGTGATTTTAGGTGTCACTTAACTATTTCCAGACATCTCCTTGTGGCAGCCCAGTGTTATCATCAGTACATGATTTAGCTCCTTCTTTACATTAAATCTTGTGTACTGCTGTGAAATCTGTGTGATGGCTGGGGGATGGCCTGCTCCCAGTTACTGTGAACCAAATTACTGCGGTGCCCAGTGGTGATAAAAACTTGTTTACCGAGAGTTTGAAAAATGTTAAATTATTGATTTACTTCATGCAAACCACAGCATGTCCGTGTATTCCTACACGTGAACATAACTGAACTTTCATGCATGCTGGGTGATGTGATATTCTACAACAGTGGTCACCAACTCATTACACCCAAAATCGTCCATACCTGCTCTAGCTAATTCAACTTCTTTGGGAGTTGCTGGTTATCTAGAACAGGCATATTGGTGTTAGGTAAGGGGAGAGGCAGCATGTCATATGCATGTTGGAACTTTCCTTCAGGAAAGTAGATCTCCAGGAGGAAGGTTGTTGACTGCTGTCTTTATATAATATTACATTTTTTATACATATCATAGATGATATGTCATCAGAGACGCAGTGGGCTGTTTAAATTTGCTCAGAGTATCTGTTTAAAATGGTTATGAAATGATAGAAATAGGCCACTTTCCCCGGGGAAAATGAATCCTGCATATATCTATAAAAAATATTTAACGTACACAACTGGACCTTAAGAAATGTGTTGTAACCTTTAAGAAGTATGAGGGCAGAATTTTGTTGTTACTTTTTTTATTTTAATTTTGTATCTGATTATCATTCCCATTTTGTTCCAGCAATATTGAAATAATTCCAATATTTCTCAACTTCGCTTTCCACCACATTCAAATTTCTCTGCTTGTTTAGTTCTTATATTTTCACATCTTGGGAATGCACAGGTGTGTATGTCAGTGAGGCTATTCGTTACACAGGACATTCGTTACATTTGGGGCAGTCGTGGGCTGGAGGTTGGGGAACTGGCCCTGTAACCGGAAGGTGTCCCAGTGCCGACATTCCATGACTAAGGTGTCCTTGAGCAAGACACCTAACTGCTAATTGCTCCCCGGGCTGCCCACTGCTTCGGGCAAGTGTTCTCACTGCCCCCTAGTGTGTGTGTATGTGGTGTTTCACTTCACGGATGGGTTAAATGCGGAGGTGGAATTTCCCCGTTTGTGGGATTAAAAAAGTATCACTTAAACTTACAAAACCAACTTCATCTGGCTGTGACAGCCTGTTGCTGGAATTAAGCATGTTGTTGACTAACTGGTTAAAATAGCCAGATGGTTTTTTACACCATAGATTTCCAGGATCTGTACTACTGATATATATATATATATATATATATATATATATATATATATATATATATATATATATATATGTTAAAGTACCAATTCCAGGACTCAACTAAGCCCCCCCCCCAACAAAAACAGTTCTGATGAAAAGACGGAGTTCACCTTGACATTTCTCTGTGTTGATCTTTGTGTGATATATGAGCGCTAGACGTGATGAACATGCTGAACTCTGTGTCCTCAGAAGGTTCTTGAATGCCTGAGATATTTCATAATCCTGTTGGTGCAGTACCACACTTTCACCAGCAGAAGGTGCAGCCTCTCGGGTGTTACACTGATGCACAGATATGCATTAAATGCGTTAAAGTTTTGTGAGTTTTGATCTATTTTCATTTAATGCATCGTGTATCTTTAACCCCTCTCGTTTTACTGCACATGTTGTCAAGTTCACATATTGTTAATTATGTCATTTAGATTTAGATTCTGTATGGACAAGTTCAAGCTTGCGCTTCCAAATTTTTCAGTTTATTTCAGTCAAAAAAAACCAGCACAAATGTTTTTAGCACAACAACAACATTTCATCAAAATCATATATTTTTTGTAGTTATAAAACGACTCCAGGTTTAAAGGTTTTGAGAAAAACAAAAATTTTTCAAAATTGCTGCTATTGCATCCTATAGTTTAAACAATATATTTCCAACCAAATATGCATTGTCCTGCGTACATTTTACCCTCATATGTCACTTTATGTGTAGCAGTTGAAATATGAATTCATGCTAACGCTCCTGTGCAGACAATGCATGAAAGTAATCATTGCTATGTACTATTACATTATGGTCAATCTGGCTACTTTGTTTGCGCAGATCTCCACAACTGAGGCATTCATCTTTAAGCTGATTGGCTCTTTATGTTGAACATCATAATTTGAGGATCCAGTGACATTTGGAGGACAGTGTATGATCAAGAAAATGAACTGGGCCTGGAACATTCAGTTTACCACAGGATGCAATCGCAGCGATTTTCAAAAACCCCATCGATTTTTCACACAGGGAAAAAGTTCCTATTGTGGGCCTGACACCAACTACAGAATACCAACATGACTTTGGAGGTCTATGTTATGGTATTATAAAGTTTAGAATTCACACATTTGACAAAATGTATCCACTCATTTTAATTGGCTGTGAAGGAGAAGTAATTAAAAAATGAAGAAGAGACTTTGAGAGGCCGTAGAGGGCATAGGATACATTAAACAACAAATTCACGTACACAAGTATGCTTTGCACTAAAGGTCATTGTTGTCTCTACCAAAATATTTCTAAACTCTGTGACCCCTTCTCCAAACACACACTCTCACACCAGTAACATGAGAACTGCCACAGGCTGCTCATGTTGTTGGTGCATGCTGTGCCCGGATGGAATAAGGCACGCGAGGCCTGGCCTAACGGGACAGACTCCTGCTCACGTGGGCGCTGATTGAAAAGAATTACGTCCCGATGTCCCTGCATCACCACATCAACACATCTCTCACTTGCTCTCTCAGTCTCTCCTTTGTTCTGTTTGGTTTCATGTCTTGCTTTTTTACTTTGCTCTGCCCATCCAAATTAAATCACTGAGCATTCAACTTGGTTCAGACAATAGGGGTGTAACAATACTCTCAGCCCATTTCCATTCAATTCACAATACTGGGATCACGTTTTGATGTTCTCACAATACTTTGAACACAATTTGAATGAAAACGTGTGACGACTGTAACCTCAGCTTACTAACAATACTAGTGCTGGTAGGTGGGAGGAGTGTTGAAGTAAGTTGTTGATTGATGCTGATCATTTGCAAACCTTAGTGTTTAGCTGCATTAGATTCATAATCATAAGTCATCAGAATTACTAATTACATTATAATTATGTGATATTATGAAATATCACAACGTCATGTTACACCCCTATAAGCAGATAATGAAATGTATATAATTTCAGCTACCCCAAATGCAGTATCTTCACCCGTGAGCACTGTGCACACTGTCCGACTAAATAATCACATACTTTCCTCAGTTTGAGTTATTAGGTCATTTCACCGGCCTGTGCAGTTGACGCGGTGACGCGGTGATGATTTAGGCATGCTGCTTTACAAGTGGCTGTATGCTTCTTTTATTGTTAGAAATATTAGCTTTGTAGCTGCAGTGCAGACCCACATGAGCACAATGTTAATTAGCTGCTGCTTTTAAAATGAACTGTGTTCTTTTTGAGTCTTTCTTATTTTCATCTTCACTTTTAATGCCTGCTAGTATTTTACTTGCAACACTTCCTCTCTGAGGAAAAGTGTGAATGTGCATTATGCTAGTAGTGACAATAATTAGGTCACGCAGCTAACTTGAGAAGTGTGAGTATATGCGTATGCCCTAGATTCCACTTTTATCACTGCACATGCTGTCAGGTCGTCCAGGGTTAGGATGGAACGCATGTATTGGGAATATGTATAATAAATACAGAAATTAGAGAAGTATCTATGTTCAGTTTGAATTACAATTTAAAAGCAGTGATCAGAATACAGACACTATTTACATTTTGGAGAATATTTTTAGAATACTCAAAAGGAACACTGTCAATGCTGATAGATAGATAGATAGATAGATAGATAGATAGATAGATAGATAGATAGATAGATAGATAGATAGATAGATAGATAGATAGATAGGTAGACTGACAAATCAATGAGGTCATTTACATGCACTTAATAATCCAAAAACTTCATAAAATCAGATTTTGTCAGTAATCCAGTCAATGGGTTACATGCACTTGAGTAATCAGTTAATGGGAAACCTCTGAGTCTACATGAATCAGGCAATAATCAGATTTTTGACTTTTTGATTTGCGACTGGGCAATAAACGCACAGAAGAAGACATGATGTGAAGTAAAACTCAAATTTTGTGCTTCAGCCTTTTTTAAAAACACTTTGCAACTTTACTTGGAAATATGAACATACATCATCTAGAAGATAAAGAATATTCAAATCCATTTCATTTCATGAAGCATGTATTTGGTTTCAGTATTGCTGAATTGTTTTGCTGCCATCTCAAGGTAACGCTGCTTATTTATTTCCAGTACCATCATCTGTTTCTGCACGGACTGAGAAATCCAAAAGAAATCAGAGTAAGAATATACATGCGTCGAGAAATCTGATTACTGAGGTCAAATCCAGCTCATTTTATTGGATTTTTACACCTTACTCTGATCTATAATATGACCTTTGGCTTAATCAGGAAACTGCAGAAGTCCGATTACATATCAGATTATTGAGTGCATGTAAACACACTCACTGAGCTTTGAGGGATAATCAAACTAATAATTTCCTAAGTAGTGGACTGAAATGAACTTGAAATGAGCTCAAGGATGGTGGGAGCAGCATTAAGCTGAAGCAGGCAGTGAGAGAAAGAACATTTGGGAATTTTATTTAAATGAGAAGCACATTTTCCAAAGAATAATTACATTAAAAAAAAAAGAATAAGAATAAAAAGAAAAGAATACGTAAGTAAAATGTACTAGAAGTATTCTAGATGTATTCAGAATGGTTTTAATGTACTGTACCCGAATATCTTACTGAATACTGTAACATATTCAATATTCAGTGTTGCGCCATCACTACTTTGTGAAAGTAATTTGCCCAACCTAGCCTGTACCCCCCCCCCCCCCCCTACACCCCCCACCCCCGAAAAACTACTGCAAAAATAAACAAGGGCAAGAAATGCTGTTTTCTATGTTCTTACCAATTATTCATGCAGTGTCAGTGATGGAAATGGCCTTCATGGAAATGCTGAAGCAAACAGAAAACGGTTCAGGTCGGGGGGCCCAGCTTTTCCCAGTGAGGTGACCAGTAAACAGTCTGTCTGTTACTATTTCTGTCATCCAAGATGACTAAGGCTACTGCAGTCTTGGCAGCAGCTCATAGACGTCTGTTAATGGTAAAGCAAGTCAGCGAAGTGTGTTTCTGTGTGTGTGTGAGCGCAGATCATGTTTGCATGTGAACGTTTAGCACATGTAAGGATGAGAAAAGGCCGGTTCACGTGTGGCCTGTGTTTCATGCCCTCTATGCACCCATTATTTTTATACCTGTGGAACACACTGACCGTGCTGATGAACCATATTAATGACCTTGTCAACCTATAAATGCCAGCTTAGTAGAGCGTGGCCAATTCTCTATTATTAGATAACATTGCAGCCAATGAGAACAGAGGTAATTTGCATATATCAGTAATATAAAAAAATTATTTTGACTGGTGCATAAACGCACACTAACACAGTGTTATTAAAGGACACGTACCTTATTGGTGTATTTAAGCACTTTTTCTGTACTTTATGAAACCATTTCTATTTTAAGGCCTTTACTATTCACTTCAATTACTAAAATATTCTTACTCATCTATTTTCTGCAAGATACTGTGAAATTAAACCAACATTTTTCATAATAAACCAAACCAATTATAGTGCATTTTACACTATATACCCCAAACACTCGCAACTCTAAGTAGGCTGGGGAAGCCCTGAAAAGCTTTCAGGTTAAAAGAAAATGCCGAAAGTTATGTGGGGTATTTTAAAAACAGGTACCTGATATCCTTGGAGTTTGGATAGAGAGTAAAATTTGACCAATTTTCTCAACTGAAGACACAAGAGGAGAAATATTGGGTTGGTAGAATATGTCAGAATACTTTCACTTTTGCTTAAGTACAAAAAAGTACAAAAGCAGTTACTTTTGTACTTTAACTCAAGTAATTGCATAAATAGAGTACTTTTACTTGAGAAGCATATAGGAGCATCTCTACTTTCAAAATGGGTACTAGATTTGTGTACTTTGTCCACCGCTGCACAAACATCATATTTGTACCTCAGAGGAAAAAAATACATACGAGGGGAAAATGTGGGACGTGTGTCATTTGAAGTTCTTGAGGATTGCAAAATGTTTAATGGTCTTCTATTTTAATCTTCACAGCTGCCATAGCTGAAACTTTAACCACTTTCCATTAGGTGTCTGCTTTTATTTTTAGTTTTGGGAGAGACTAAATGTGATTGGTGGTCCATAACGAGTCTCCAAAACAAACGACACGACACGCCTGCAAAAGCTGAGCTCCAGTTTGGCAGCCCTGTTCTGTTTCTGTTCACCTTTGTACACAGTAACCTTGCAGGCTGGGGATGAGGTGAGGTGTGTTCAGAGCCTGTGCAGTAGGGAGATTCCTTTGGGTGCAGACTGAGCATGTCTGTTCCAGTGCCTTCTCCTCACTAAAAACAGAAACAGCACAGCCAAATGTGAGCCCACCTCGGTGCCGTACTGGTGGGGGAGGGCTCAAATCCGTCGATTAAAGTGACACAACATAAGAAAATTAACCTTAAAATCCCAGGCTTATTGCATACTAAGGCTTATTATTCAGTAACTACAGAGACTACTGCCAACAAGCTGAGTAAATAGGTTGTAGGTTATAGAAGTGTGTATTAAAACTTTGGGCCTGTAGGTCGGCCCTGGCCATTTAAGGGTTTAACACAGAAAGCACAAAAAGTAAATAATAGAGATTCTATTTTCTATTATTTACTTTTACAATTTATTTTAGAAATGTAGGTGCTTTTTGGAGAAATATTAAATGGAAATTCCGCAGATGTTTCCAATTGTCAGCATTATTACCTTGTTTATCTGAATGGGAAATTAAATTGTTCACAATGATGATGATGATGATGATAAGAACCAGACATCTGAAGCATTTAAGGCCTCTAAAACCTGAGACGCTGATTTACAATAGTTTTGAGAAGGTTTCTGCCTATCATTTTTTAAATAGCCCACATTATTGCAGAAAGGTACATGCAGGACATTCTAGGATAAAATCATTCTTTTTTACCGCTGTTATCATTCTTCATATTACCTGTAAACAGTGTGTAGGTTCACTGGTTGTTTTGGATAGTAAGTAAAAAGGCTATACCTGTGTAGTAGACATTGGGACTCCTAGGTCCTGTCATCACCACTGTAAGTAAATCCAAGTTAATATGTTTTTCTAGAATGAACCTTTTCACATCCATCCACTCTGAACGGGTTTTCTATATTTTGATGACTGAGTTATGCAGAAATTTTGAAAAATTGGTGGAATTTCTGTTTAATGTGAGCTGTATTGTAAAAAACTCAGCAAAACATTCTTTCATACAAAAACATTTCAGTGACTTTTTTCCTTGAATAACTGTCCACATTTACCCTCGTTTACATTTACTCGTCAGTTTCACCAGCGCATTCAGGGGCCTGTGTAACTAAAACTGGAATAAAATGAAAGTGTGAATACAAGCAAGTTGTTCAAAATCATTTTTCTCAGCAGTAAGTCAGCTTTGCCATGTAATATTTGCAAAGTGAGCTTTTCTATTAATTAATTTTTCTATTAATGCAGTGAAATGTACCAACCTCTTTTCTAGAAAGTAGTCTTTTTTTTTTAGTTCGAAGAAGTTCCAGATTTCTTCTCTATGCTCCCAGACATTGCATGGATTTGCTCAAATCCTCAAAACTGCACAGCTGTTTAATTTAATGAAGCCCTGACGGGATAAACCAGGTATTGAGTGGTAATTATAAGTAATACTACACGTCTTCGAGGAGAGGCTTGGACATGGTCAAACATAGTTTGTGTGCACACGGTTGAATATGTTAATTAACCATGCTTTGAAGGTTGAGCAGAAGTTTGAAAAATGGGATGTCCTTCAGGAAGTGTGGTCAAACCATTGCACAAACTTATGAGTACACATGCTTGTGCAATAGAGCCGCTGAACGGCTGAACCAGATGGAAAATTACACTCAGCGTTCTGTGTCAGAACTCCACGCATATGGGTTTGCTTCTGGTTCAGCGTTATTGTCTTCAGTTGACATCTGTCCTGCCTTATCTTTCCAAACAGGTGGGCTGTTACACAAGCAGCATTAGCCATGGGCGTTCCTTCTTAGCTAGCTGGCAGAGCTAATCAGACTGGAAACAGTTTAATCATAATCTCTCTGTTCAAAGGCAGCCCGGCTGTATCAGCTTGAGGATCATAGGACACAAAAAGCAGCTACTTTAAGTAGGTGGGTCCCAACATTATCAAAACTATAAATAGGCAAAGAGGCTTGAATGCTAACATTTATGGTAGGTTTGAAGGTAATATTCATGAAGTGGAATGAAAAAGTCAGTATGATGCATTGAAATGCTTTATTATTATTTATGATTATTATTATGCGGACACACACTTCAGTTCCTAATTCCTGCAGTTAATGAATAATAAGTCTTCAGATTAACAACCGAGTAATACGTCTAGTGTTCAAGCGACCTTTCAAAACACTGCAAAGGTAATTAGAAGTGCACATTTCTGGGAGGTAATGAAGTAATAAAACACTCTCCAAGCTTTGAATGTCTTGTTAAAAGGCCATTGTATTTGCTGGGAGGGTGCTGGGATAGTCTGTAGTGTTTGTGTTGAGTTTAAAGGCTATATGGCACGCTCAGACCACTTCAAGACGCGCCTCAAGACAGCCTAAAAAGGCTACTTAGAAAATTCCAATGTCTCACATTAGTAATATAACAATGAGCTTTTGTGATGCTTGTAAATGTAACATTAGCTCATTCTGACAAATCAGAATCAGCGTGATTACAGAGAACAGTCGTAGTTCAGTTTGTAGCTTGTTTTGTCAGAGAACCAACATGGAGAGAAAGCTGTTTACTGACTCCTCTTGCTCTGCTGCTTCAAAAAAAAACACCAGCAGTTTTTCTTTTTCAGTGATCACCGATAACGTTCTGCTTTCATGGTGTCCACTATTGTTAATTTTTTTTTAAATGATCCCACACTTTAACTTTCGGCCATAATAGTTCATTTTCTTTTGCCATCTGTGCTCACAGGTACGACACCAAGTGAACCGCTTCCTTCGTCAGATTCTTAACTCGCTCTAGGTTTGACATCACTTTAAAAAAATGTGAAGGAAAAATCAAGAACGGAAATATTGTCAACATTATCAATAATGTTGAAAGATCTGACTCTATCATGCAGCAAGGATTCATTACATTCCACTAAATGCAAGATTGCTTAAATGTGGGACTGTAAGAAGAGCACCAAGTGAGATTTGCATTGCTGTCAACACCAAACTTTTTTCAGGGTTTATATTTTTCCATTACCACTACCACAACAGCAGGACACCCAATATCTGCCAGCCTCAGATGACAGAGTCTATTGTGATGACAAGGAGGTATTCAAACTTGAGCTTTTAATAAAAATGGCAAGCACGTTCTTCTTTGCAGCTTCCTATTTTAGTGTGGGAAGATGTAGCAAACTGTAAGAACGTTTTGAGCACTTAAGATTTTTGTATTATAGTTTTAAATGAACATTAGAACAATATAAAGTATTTTCACTGTAAGAGAACTGAGCAGTAATAAAGATGTTAAGCCGTTTTCCGCCAATATGGACACTATGGAAGCTTTTGCTGTAGGACAGTAACATTTTTGAAAATTCATAAACCATATTTTAGTAATGACTGCATTCTGTAAAGGCATGCTTGTAAAAAGAAAATTCCAACGATCAACTGAAAACTAAAAGATGTAAAGAAGGCTACATCTGTGTATGAGCCAAGTTAGAAGAAAACCCAGCAGGAAACTGAAGCTATAGGCTGCAGACTTTTATTCAACAGCAAATGATATGAATAAGTGCACAGCAATAGTGGTCAAACCGCATGGAAATAATATGCATCTTTTTTGTCATTTTTGAAATTGTTTTGGTCGTTATTAACAAGTAGTGTCAGTAACTTAACATAAGCAGCCTGATTCTACTGAAAGTAAAAAAAAGGAAAAAAGGAGAATGAAAGAACAATTAAAAAAAAAAAAAAAGAAAAAAAAAAAGAAAAGGAGCCTGCGTCGCCTGCGTCTACGCCTGGGACTCCCGGTTGGGTTTATGAGGCAGGGGGACTGGTAAGCTCTGGCTTGCCTGAGTCACTGCTCTCACTTAGCTGCCTCTTCATCACCATTTCCTTTGCAATGCAGGTCACCTGGCCGTTAGTCACTGTGTAGGTTCCAGTCCTGCCATTACAATGACATGAAAACAGGTTAGGAAGAAGTTGCAAGCAAGAAAGCAAATAGTGTCAGAAGTGGGAATAGAGGGGAAAGAAACTGTTCACTGAATAAGCATGTAAAAAAAAAAAAAGCATGCATGCCAGGTGAGACATCGATCTGAAGGAGGATGCATTGATTTTGGAATGTTAGACTATTTAAATCATAACAGACACCAATACTCAGCAATTTGTCTATTTTGGGCTTTATATATATATATATATATATATATATATATATATATATATATATATATATATATATATAGTGGATTGTTTTAATTGTTCAACTACTGTACAAAAAAAAAAAAAAAAAAAAAAGCACCTGAACTGAACGGCTGGATGAAAACTTTTCAATGACTTTTCAATGACTTCAATGACTATTTCAAAATCGTGATTCACTTGACCAACTCAAACTTTTAGACTCACTTCTGTTGGGCGTCAAATCCATTAGGAGTTCCCATCTGATTCTGTTTCCCAAAAAAGAAGGTGGACCACCAGTGGCCCGAGTCTTGCCTCGGTAGGGCTGTAATGGCAGCAGATGTGTGGATAAAGCAGAACTTTGTGAGGTTGGAACTGCTTCTTATTAATTAATATAGAATTGTTTTATATCTTGAATACTGAAAATAAACTCATGTGCTTCATACCTGGGTGGTGTGGAATGACTTCCCCAGTATACTCCGAACTGCCACAGGAACTGTTGCTGGAAGTGGATCCTATGCGCCCTGGAACATTCACATTGACAAGTTAAAAGGAAAAGTCCTGCAACCTCAAGTCAAGGCAGACATAAGCCAGGTATGTGAAAGAGAAAAGGCTGTTGTTCTAACCTAAAGACAACATACAATCTACCAGCGGTGTCAAATCCAGGTCCAGAAAGTAAAAGTCCTTCCCAGGATTTTGTTCCAACAGGCTGGCTTCTCTAGTTAGATCACACCACCAGCAGAGCTGTCCAGCCTATTGGAACAAAATCCTGGGAAGGATTTTTACTTTCTGAACCTGGATTTGACACCTCAGCAATCTAGTAATATCAATTTGTGAAGGATTGACAAACTCACTTCGGTAGTAGTCGTGGGTGGCAACAAGGGAACCGCTGGATGGAATTGATGCCATTTTCCCCAACTTTAAAGTCAACCGTCAAAAAGATGGAGCACCTGTACAAGGCGAAAATGGTTACGGTTTAATGAGTGGATGCCTTAATCGCATGCTCACATCATCAATGATTACTGAAATTTAACATTCCTTCTACATTGAGAAATCATTTCTCATCAATCTGGTATTAGCAGCAAAGCACTGAACTTTAAATGCTTCTCAAGCACTTTAGGTGGTGATGTGCACCTTTCACTCGCCACAGACGAGGAGAAGAAATCTAACTGCACACCCATAACAGCAAAAGCAGTTATGTTGAATGCAGAAAAAAATAAGGCACATATCCTCTGCAGTGTGGAATGGGTTAGGTCTTTAAAGTTGTTTCCTTCAGGGTTCAAAATACTACTCACACTCAAAAATGAGTATTAGAAAATAAACAACTGAAATCAAATTTGTGATGAGATTTATTCCCTGTTGCCCTACTACTGCAGGACACTGTAGTGGCAGCAGAATGAAGTGGCCCTTCCCGGCAGTGCAGCATGACTCAGAAAGCATCCCAAGAAGGCAGACGTCTGCACTATTTTCAGTCTAACCCTCAACTTGGTTTGAGCGCACCTTTAATAGGAAAAGGTCAGCAAGGGGGTATTTGCATCAAGTATCATCACCTCATCTCAAACAATGCTCACTTTTACAAAAAAGCAGATGTGCAAAATGCTGTTAAACATCTATTACAAGTGCTGCCAAAATATCTCATGTATCTCATTTCATTGCAGGAAAATGTCTTCCCCGGATCTGAATTTAATGACATACGCCGACAGCTGCAGGCAGCAGTTTGGGTTTCCATGTCCAGCTATCCACCAAGCTTAGCAATCTGGGAAATCCAACAACCAGACTGGGGCACGCGTACATGTGTGAGCTCACATTGCATGGCGCTCTGCCATGTAGCCAGCATGTCCTTAGTGCATGCCCATGCCAGTGTACTCTGATTAGGATGGCACCACAGAGTGCCAACGTTAAGCCCTGCGTAGGCTTCAGCCCTTTAAGCAGAGACTTTAGACTTACTAGACTATACTACGCACGTTGTCTACTTATTAGAGTGATGAAATGAGCCCTCACATATGGGGCCTTAAGCTTTAAGGGTTTAAAATGCTAGAACAACCTTGTTAGTCAGTTCAAATGAGGTCTTCACAGATTTGAACTTGTTCAGTAAAGAACCATCAAACTATGATGGCAAAAACGCTGAGAACCACTGGTCTACACCATCTTCTCATCACAATGTGAGGAACAGGGTCTTATTCAAGAACAGAGAGGAAGAACTATTTAAAAAAAAACATGTCAGGAACCATAAGATACTATAATAGTGTGTGCTCTTAAGGTATCATGGTTACTTTTCCCCCCCATGTTTTCCACGTCTTACCAACACCAAAACTTTCAAGATCAATAAATCATGTTTGCTCCTACACTTGCATGATCAGGAAATCTGCAATGAGGCAAAAGGATTTCTTTAATAAGCGATTGGCTCAGTCCAAAACCATCTTTCAAAAAAATAGTGATGGAATTGTCCTTTTATAACTTTAACACTAATCAACTTAAGGGAGCTGTTGAAGGGCTTACAGCCAGCATGTAGCGATAAGCACCTGGAGATACTCCTGTCCCAGGTGAGCTAGAGGATTTAGCCTGACCTGGTTAATACTCATCTGTGCTACATAGAGTGAGGAAGAGATCCCAAGTATAAACCAGTCACACCACAGAGTTATGGAAACTGTCCTGCAGAGTGACTCAAGTCAAATTTGCTCCAGGCAGCAAAAACATAAGCATGCGTTTTTATTTTGGAGGCAAATAATCCCAAGATGCAAGGAGAGCAAGCCAAGGCAAAGAGAACAAAGACTGACAGAGTATCAGGCCATTCTGACTCATCTCCAGGCTTACCTTCAGTTCCCAACAACCCAGAGGTGGATGAGGAATAACGACGCTATTCTTTGGGGAATAACGACATTCACACTGAGGAGAAGAAAAGCATCTCTTAAGTTTCTGCCTTTCACCAGACCTGCTGAGTGTGACAGTGAGCAACGTCCTGTTAATGTTCCTTTTCCTACCTTTAATATGCGGAGCTGCCGGTGTTCGGGTCGCAGCGATGTTATCACGGCTGGTCGACGACGCGTGGTGGGGTGAACGCTAGGCGACGGAGCCCATTTGTGTTGTGGTTTTAGGGTAGAACCCTCCAAAGTCCTCCTGTTGCCTCTCTGAGCACCAGTTCAACCCCCAGAGCTTTTATCCTCGGCGGTGACGTCAGCAGTAAGATCCTCCCGGAGGCGTGGCCTCCACAGCAGCCAGGTGGTCAGCTGGTAGGCTCACTTCTCTTAAGTTACACAGAAACAGGTCCAGTGCAGTGCAGCAAAATATTATTGGCCAAGTGCTCCTTTCCAGGATGATGCGGCTGAAGGTGGTTTCTCTGTAGTTATAGCTTTACTAGCAGGGCCGCAGTGGATGGATGGATGGATGGATGGATGGATGGATGGATGGATGCTTTATTGATCCCGAAGGAATTTTAGCAGCCTGTAGCAGACACACAGCACAGTACGGTAATAGAAATAAGGGTGTAGACATATAACAAGAATAAATATACCAGATATACAGGCAATATATACAAATAGAAAAAAATACAACAATCTGTGATAATATCTGTAACCTGAGATGAGAGACGCAGTGCAATAATGACTGTACAAGAAGTTACAGGTAACGGTATATAATGACCACAGAATGAATAAATATGCGCATATATTAAACAAATAAATGAGGTACGCAGAAAGTGCGATACGTACAGCACGCTGTCCATATGTGCAGGATGGATAAAGAAACACAAGTTAAGCATGAGATTCAGCCTTCTGTCTGTCTGTCTGTCTGTCTGTCTCTCTAATTGAAGAGCCTGATGGCTCGGAGGACACAGGACCTCTTTAATCTGTCGGCTCAGCAGGAGCGAATCATGTTGTATTATGAGAGGCTGCGCATTTTCTCGCGGAGTCCTCAGTAAAGGACTATAAACTGGTCATATAACTCCATAACATTCAGCAAGACACATAAAATCGAGTGGGAACCTGAAGTGTTATCTCTATCTAGAAAGGGATTTGAGAGGCCACCACCTTCCCTGGTGGTCTAGTGGTTAGGATTCGGCGCTCTCACCGCCGCGGCCCGGGTTCGATTCCCGGTCAGGGAACTAACATTTTCATTTCTTGTCTTCGACATAGTGTTTATGTCCAGCACGGAGCAGAATTCACATACATCTGAAGAACCATTATATACAAGAATATTTTGCCTATATTCATTAACAGCAACAGTAGCAAACTCACTCTAAACTGTACAGGCTTTAAGATGTTTTCTGACGCCATCTACTGTTTGAAAAACCTCCTCTGTCAGTCACAGGCCAGGAGCTTCATCTCATCTCCAGCCAACAGCCTAAGGCCACGAGGATTGGATTGTGGTTGGATTAATTACAGCTATGAAACACAGTATTATACGATTGTCACAGTTACAATAATCTGATTACATAATGATTTCAAGCATTAGGATAGGAGTTAAAACAAGAAGAACCAGGCCAACATTTCACCTCTACCTTTATTTACGCATTTCAGTAACACCCTAAAACCTCAATATGGTACAGCTTCAGAGCCTCAAGCACAGACACAGCGGTCAGGTTCATGAAAGGCTACAATCTTAGGTTTAATCATTATTCTCATACAAGCAGCTAATATTGGAAAAGATTTATATATTAGTTCAACTTTCCACACCACAAACGAGTGTACGAGTTCAGCATCCCTTATCACATTAGACCAACTCGCTGTCTGCCCACTATTAACCTTTTCAACTCGCAGCTCAATGTCAACTTCGTGAACTAAGCCCTTGTATTAAAGTTGAAAACTAAAATTCTGTATGTTTTTACCGGTCTCACCAGAATAAACAAAAACAAAAACAAAATATATCAACCAAATACCAAAAATATATACACGATTAACAGAATCCTTCAGTGTACCACAAGATGCATATATAAACATAGTATTTATTCTTAGAGTAACAGATTAAAAACGTGTGGCCGGTCAGTGTAAGGAGGGCTAAGGCTAAGTGAAGTGTGGTTTCCGAATAAGCAAAATAAATCCAATTTCAATCAGGAGGGGTTTACCTTGTATACCGCCAAGCAGTGAAAACGGCTATAAAATTTGCGTTAGGTTAGTCACATTGTACTGTAAGGAGTA